>NC_047668.1:75735339-75765339 GCF_011762505.2 Arvicanthis niloticus | reverse complement strand
CCCAGAATAAATATGACAACTGAAGGAAGGCTGAAGGATTGTGGGATCATGTGTTGTGCAGAAAAGCCCCACTGGACACACCCTCCAGAGACAAGCTCCCTTCCCATCTGAGGTGCAGGGTCAAGGAGGGACTGTTTTCTTTCCATGGTTTGTCTCCTCTCTGGACTGTCTTTGCATCAACAGTCTGTGTGTTCAGTCTAAATTCCCATTCTAACACCATCTAGAGCACTACTCTGTCCAAGTTTGAATTCATGAAAACAAAATTAAAAGGATTAAGATGAAACTTGAGAGAATTCCAACAGAAGTCTCAGAATATGGCCAAATAACTGACTAAATTACACTAATTGATGGTTACATAACCTGAAAATAGACCAGTCCCTTAATTTAAAAATAGTGCAGGGGAAAAAAATCTGCAGTATATAAAATGAATAGATTCATGGATTTTATATATTAGGATTTTAGACTTGTGTATATCTGAAACCTAAAGTAGAAATATATAAGATTATGACTGTATTCGATCTCTACAGGAGCAGTGTGGTCCATTTGTGAGTGCCTGTGAGTGCTAATCACCATGGGGTTGACTGACTCACAAATGTGGAGGTTCTTTCCCTACACTATTCTGCTTCTCTCCTTTCTTTCATTATTTTGACTTTAAAACATTACATTTTTCATTTACTATTACATTTTCTATTTCATGTATGCATGAGAAAGACAGATAAGGACTGGTCCGAATAACAATGCTTGCATTGCTATTTCAACCTCAAAAATGTAAATTACATTAACATTTTCCTATGAGAGAGAGAGAGAGAGAGAGAGAGAGAGAGAGAGAGAGAGAGAGAGAAATATAAATGGTAAAAGCATAGTTCTTTGAGGGAAAACTAAGGTGGAATTTCTCTTGTCAACAGAGATGTATCATGGTCTTGAGGAGGGGCTTTCTGAGATTTTTTTTGCTTAACTTGGAAGGAGAACTCCTAAGGAGGGATAACTTGATTGCTATTGTGTTTTCTATTAAAGATACTGTCTCATGTAACCTAGGCTGGCTGCAAACTCATTATTTAGGCAACGATGATCTTGAACTTCTGGTGTTTTTTGACTCTACCTTAAGGTACTCAAATTACAGGTGGACACCACCACACCCAACTTATGAGATACTGATACGCTAATTTGATGCATAAGCAGTCTGTCAACCGATGAACATCTTTCGGCCAAGAGAAATAGTTTGAAATTGCTATTTATTTTATCCACAAATATTTAAAAGAAAAATGTCATGATTATTAGAAAAAAAAATGAACAACATGAATCTGGAGATTGCTAGGAATATCACGGACAGATGGGTAGCTGCAATTAAGCCAAGATATTGCAGCTAAGCTGAGTTCTATTTACTCACTTGGTTATAGTAACTGAATTATCCAGCAGCATTCATTTTTTTAGAAGCTGTAGTGGGGATGCTGTCTCAAGTAAAACAGTAAAATTCACTCTAGTGTACTGTGTTAAGAGAAAGTTACAACTTTTATAAGAAAACAGCAAATTTATGAGCTTTTTTTCTTATCCCACACAAACCACTTATCCATAAAAGAATTGATAATGTCTGGGAAACTTTGATTGAGCATTATAAATATTTTGTTGTTGGTAATCAGGCTAAAGACTTCTTCCAGATAGAGTAAATACTTGGTTTTAAATATTGCTTTCATATATGTCTAACAAAATTATGACCCTAAAGGTAGTTATTTTAGTAAAAGAAAATATGGGCTATATGCTAAGAAAAGCTGCTAATATGGAGTGGAAGCAGCCAAAAGGGAAGAAGTTTATTACAGTTAACAAAGATGAAAAAGGAGTTGGAGATCTGCAGACCTCTTTGACATCCCACATGGAGACGCAGAGTCTGCAGTTTGCCCAGGTGATTTCCTGTCTTGCTTTGGGAATTACAGTTAAGTGATTGGATGAATCTCAGAAGAGACTTTAAACTTTGGAATTTTAACACTGTTGAGACTGCTATAGAATATGGGAAGTTTAGAAGTTGTGTTAAATGTATTTTTATTATGCTATGTTTAGGTATGGCTCCCACAGACTCATATGTTTGGACAAGAATATCAGGGGCCAGAGAGTAGACTGTGATGGTTTGTATATGCTTGTCCCAGGGAGTGGCACTACTAGAAGGTGGAGCCCTGTTGGAATAGGTGTTTCACTGTGGGTGTGGGCTATAAGACCTCCATCCTAGGTGCCTAGAAGCCAGTTTTCTGGTAGCAGCCTTCAGAAGAAGATGAGGAACTCTTAGCTCCTCCTGCACCATACCTGCCTGAATGTTGCCATGTTCCTGCCTTGATGATAGTGGACTGAACCTCTGAACCTGTAAGCCAGCCCCAGTTAAATGTTGTTTTTATAAAAAAAAGAAAACAAAGAAAGCAACAGAGAAAAAGAATAAAATACAATTTAAAATATAACAAACAGGATCAAACACTGAGAGACAGGAAAGCACTGAGAGCAAGTGAACGAACCATCTAAAGACCTGCATATATTCTTTATCAGCCATATTTTCATATCTTTCAGAAGAAATAAAAAGGAATCAAGATACCTCATTTGCCTGAGTTAGTGTGTAATTCTAAAATACTTATGTTAGTATATCCTGATAAACATCACCAACTGTTCCCGTTTTACAACTTGAACTGTATTAGTTTAAATTGTCTATTTAACTGTCCAAAAGTCCATTATATTGAGTCCATTTACCTTACCAACTACATCAACTGTACTAACTTTTAAAACACTGTCATCTAGTCTAATCACCATATGTTTTGTTCATTTTCTGAAGAATGCATGTCTTTGTATTATGTCAGCTTTCTCCTAATTTTTCTCCCGTTTCCCTGTGACACTACCATTTTCTCATGACTTCCAATGATGTTGCTTCTTCCATACGCTTGTTGACCTAATTGACCTATTCATTTCCCAGAGCTCGCAGGCATATAAATACTGATAATTCTTGAACATCACAATTTTGGGTCCCATAAATCCAAGGTCTTTTTCTCTTTTGGGAGAATTGCAATGCCTCTTCTATGAGAATTTCCATAATGAGCATATGCTGGCTATGGTTATGAAGTAGGTCACATTAAGTCTTCTGTTGCACTGTCTAATAGCAAACATGTGACAACAGAGACACTTGCCAAATGTGTGAAGACTGAGTAATGAGCCAAGATTTACTGAGCATCTTCTACCCTGGCCTTTTACTAAGGACATCAGGACCAAAAGTCGTGGAAACTAACATATATGTCTCTCCAATGTAATTGATATTAATGTTCTTTAAAGTCTGAAAAATACACCCAAGCCTTCCTCATTCTCAAGCCACTATGACTTACTGAATTGAACTCCTGGTACCTGGAAAAAATGAGATAGTGTTACTCCAAATATATGGCAAACTTATTAATATCTCTCTTGCTGAATTCTGTATTTTGAATCCTTCCTCACTGGAGCTCCAAGTGATATATGATGGCTTAGAGCCCAGTAAATGTCAAATAAAATCTATAGAATTGAAAACAGTTTAATGCTCCTTTTCCTGTGGTAAGACAATGGAAATCAATATTCATTCTACTCTCTAATGTGTTCCTGAAAAATTCTGATTTCACAGGCTGTCCAGTGAATTTGTGAAAGACAGTAAGAAGGTCTGAGAGTGAGTTAGCACTCACATCATTTCCCCACAAGCAAAATGAGTTCAAAATATTTTTGCTCTGAAAACTCTTCTAAATTTTTCAAGGCAAGCCAATGATATCCTCTGAACTCAATATGCAAAGATAAAAAGCCATCTTCTCTGGCTGATCACATATTACTCAATGTCTTGATCCATCTTGTGGAAGCGGGTCTACTCTGCATCCCACAAGTGCACGGTGCTCAGCCTGCCTGGCCTCAGTTCAGTTGTGTAGAAAATATGGTTGCTCTTCCCTTTGTTCTCCACTGATCACATAAAACTTAACTTTGGGTTTAGGACATTTTAAACTAATTTAGCTCCCTTTCATAACAAACAAACAAACAAACAAACAAACTGGCGACAACTGTTAGTAAAGACCATCAAAATGATAAGCTCTTTCTATTCTGAGTATCAGATGACTTTTAATATGAGAAGTGTTCAGGGGACAGAACGGGTGTTAAAGACATTCCTTTTAGGATTGTGGGCCCTGAAGGGGATAGGAACTCCACAGAAAGATCAACAAAGTCAACTAACTTGGACCCTTGGGGCTCTCAGAGTCTGAATCACCAACCAAAGAACATACACAGGCTGGACCTAGGCTTCCCCACTCGTATGCAGCAGATGTGCAGCTTGGTCTTCATTTGGGTCTCAAACAACTGGAACAGAGGCTATCCCAAAAGCTGTTGTCTGTATGTGGGATATGTTCTACTAGCTGAGCTGCCTTTCTGGACTCAGCGGGAGAGGGAGAGCCTAGCCTGACAGAGACGTGAAGTGCCAGAGTTGGGGTGTACCCAGGATGGCCATCTCCCACACAGAGGAGAAGGAGAAAGGGAATGGGAGAAGAATGTGGGAAGGGGTGACAGAGAGGGAGGCAGTGAGTGGGATATAAAGTGAAAAAAATAAAAAATAAATTAAATTAAGAAAACCTCCCTCTTGTTAAACAAAGTCTTTTTGTTTAACAAGAACAAAGGCTCTGGCTCTCTATAGCCTAAGAATGGCACACTAAAATGAGTGGCCATCTGAGCATGAAACGTATATAAGTAGTGTAGATATTACCACTACCATTCAGTGTGCTGATTTAAATAGACACAAATAGAATATATTCTACATTTCAGCCCATGTGAAAATAATCAGATCAATATATTACAAGAAAATTGAATAAGTCTGGTTGTTCTTGTGTCTGACAACAACAGATACTGCCCCTGCAGTGTGGTCCCTCATTTCCCAAACTAACTAAAAAGAAAGACAAAGATTCTCTGCATAAATCTATTATGTATGCACTATTCTGAGTGATTCTGAACATCCTGGTTTAACAAACAATGTGGATGCAAGTAGTCTAACACTGAGTAGCTTTGGGCAAGTTAACTGACGCCTACAAACCTCATTTTGTTTAAGTGTGAAACTAAAGATAATAAGCAGCTGTCCCTGGGTGAAATAAGGCAGATCGACAGTGACAGAATTACACAAGTCTAATTATATAAGATATAAAACAATCACATACGAAATAAGAGAAGAGAATGATAGTTGTCCTGTGTGGTTGAAAGGAGGCAAAGTGGCATTGCTGTTCAATGAGTATATGTGTCAGGCTTGTAAGATAACATCAGAGAACTTCATACTACTGAACTACACAGCTACAATAGTTACCATCATAGAATATGTGGCTTGGAACTGTTGTACAATTAAAAATAAACTGTACCAACACAGTTATGAGATTTGTGTATTTGAGCGTGCTAGCAAGCACTGTCCCAATATGCTGTATTTCTCAGTTCTAAATTTGGAAAAATGAATATACAGTGCATTAATTTGTATATCACTTTACTCAAATTAGGGCTACTGCAAATGAGATAATGAAAACTACCAAATGAGCAAGCTCATAAAGCCTTCTACTGATGCTGCAAGCAGCGATCCATTCTATCATGCATGGTCCTAGTGGATTGTCAGGATTAGCCAAGTGCAGAGAAGCATTGTGTTGATTCATGTGGCTCGTTCAGTGTGATGAAGGAATGACCTGATCATTTAGTGAAATGGTATATGATAAGCTGGGGAAGTGCCACCTAAGGCCTACTGAGTTATGCTTCGTAGCATCTATATAGGCATCTTCATAGATGACAAATTCTGAGTACATACTTGCAGCAGGATCAGACACTGCTATGAATAATGGCCTGGTAATAAGAGCTAAGTCCCTTTTAGACTGCCCATCTTACTTACCCATTTAATAGATTCTTCTTACTCTGTTCTCTATGTATATGAGACATCTTTGCTTTGAGTGAAGCACCTGATTTATTTCATCTCAATGTGTTTGTGCCTGCTGTTCCCTTGACACAGGATGTTCTTCCTAAGTATATTGATAGCCAACACTCCCATAACCTCAGTTTTTCTTACACTCTACTTTCATATGGGACAACCTTCAATAAGCCATGTGTTCATGATATATTATGAACAGAGATGAGCTAAATATTTTTAATTGCCCAATGTCTGATTTCATTCAATATAGTGCAAGTTATTAAGTAAAGGTAAAGTATCCCTTCCTATTTTCACAATTCATTTCAACCTAGGGTAGAGTTCATAACAGAATGTACACATTAATTCCTTTTGGTATGAAAAAATGTATTAATTTAATCTTTATTAAATATAAAAATATCAAAAGGATCTAACTATTCTTCATGCAAAGAAAATACATACACAAACGTGTTAGTTTCCTTAGAAATATACATTTATGAAATCATTTCACATTCAAGTCAAGTGATTTTTGGCTTCAATGAAAGTAGAAGTTTGTATCATTTATCTGTGTTTCTTTCATTTCCTTAATTAGAAAGTGTTCTAAGACATAAAAGCTAATGTCCAGTCATCCTTAAATCAACTTAAGATTTAGAAGTACAAAAAGGCATACGGATTTGGGAATTCTTTGCAGATTGGTTTGTTTTGAGACATAATATAATAGTATAATGTAAGCTGGCCTAGAATACACTATGTAGGTGAGGTTGGCCTTGAACTCTTGATGATTTTCCTGCCTCACCCTCTAGAGTGCTGGGATTGTAAGTGTGCATTTAATTACCATACCAAGAATGCATACACAATCATTCTCTATCTTTGTCTCTGTCTCTGTCTCTGTCTGTCTCTGTCTCTGTGTCTGTCTGTCTGTCTGTCTGTCTGTCTCTCACTTAGCATATGACTGTGTTATGCAGACTAACCTGTAATTTTTCATCTTTCTGTCTCAGCCTCCTATGTTCTGGGCTTAAGCCACTCTACCTGGTGGAAGCTAGATTTGTCCACAATGGCGATCACCAACCTGATTGAATACAAAGGTTGATAGAGAGAACTCCCTCAATACACACCTAGACTAGAATCAGCACTGCTGATCCTAGAAAATCCTCTGGGAGAGGTGAGATCAGAAATACTATTACGAGTTTAGTTAGCACGTTTTTAAAAGTAAAAAACAAATTCTGCAAGTGGGCATGCTTTCCTTTTACATGTTTCTCATAATTCACTATGGCAACACAGTAAAAAGGAGAATCAGGCTCATATCAAGCTCAAATAATAAAAGTAAATTGTTAAGATCAATAATGGTAATTTTAATTTTTAGCAGAACTCAGCCAATCGGTACCTTACTAAATTTGCATGCATATACAGTGAGTATAAAATATAACATTTCAGAAAATTTATAGCGACCCTAAATGCTCACTTTTTGACTTAAAACTGTATAATTATAAAGATGTGCCACTGTAGAGAAACAGTGTTTCCTTTGTAGTCTTTGCTGACCTTCCAGGTTGACTTTATTTTCCAGCTTCTCTGAATCTTTTCAGATTAACTAGAAATTAAGTACAACTTTCCTGAAAGTAGCAAAAGTATCTTTGATGGTTAATCTTAATTGGTAATTGGACAGGATTTAGAACCACCATGGCATCAAAACCACTGAGCAAGAATATGAAAGATTATCCAAATGTAGTTATATGAGGTAGGAATTTCATGATTTATATCAAGGTGGTGGCACTATTCATGACCTGAGCATCCATGTCCATGGCTGTCTGTGTCTTGTCTGCCTGTCTATGAATGCTATGTGAGCAGCTGCCTCAAACTCCAGACACCATGGAATCTCTGCCATGAAAGATGTTGCCTTGGGGAGTAAGACAAGGGGAATCCTTTCTTATTCAATGTTTATGCTGTCATGCTTTTAAAACTGTTTATGTAGGTGCTTTACATAGGCTTTGTTTATAGTATTACTTATGTATCATTTTCTTTATTGATATTTTACCTATAAAATAGCCCACATAATGTTATTGTACACATAGATTTCTCACAAGTTGAACACTTTCATTCCTATCCAATGAAGACATGGGAGGTTTTAAGTTATTACCATAAACAACTAGCATTATATTCATTCTTTTTTAGCTGAATGTGTGTGTGCACCATTGTCTACCTCAAACTGTTTTGCTTAGATCCTAACCTCTACTGTATGAAGTATATGAAAAATATTTAGGTATAGAAGAGTTATTGTGAGTGGAATTAATTCCCCTATAAATACAAAACCAAGCAAACAAACAAGCAGAATACTCTTTCACGACTCCTGCCATATGTACGAACCACTATGAAATATCACCATCTACTAGGAAGTGGGCCTTCAGCAAGTCTGCCCCAGTTTTTAACTGGAACTTTCTAGCATACAGACTATATTGTCTATTTAAGGTACTCAGTCTATGATGTTTGGGCATAGCATTCTAAAAAAAACAAAGATTCTTAGAACATTAAACTCTCCACCTCTTTCTCCCTAGTTGAGAAAATCCTCCAGAAGCATGATTTTCTTCCCTGAAGGCCCTGCTGTCTGATGAAGTTCTGTTGAAATTGCTGACAAAATAGTGATCAGAGGGTGGAGAGACGACTCACTATTTAAGAGCACATGTTGCTCTATCTTGAGAACCAGAGTTCAGATCCCAGCATGCAGTTTCCAAGACATAAAACATGTGTCTCACAAAAACTTGGAAACCCAGCTCCAAGGTATCTTATACTCTGTTCGGAACTTCATGGGCCCCTTACACACGTGTGAATACATACACCCACATCAAATTAATTAAAATAATAGTGTGCTGAATGTGTCACTGAGCCCCAAAACATTTACTGTGCTCCAGCAGATCATCTAGGAAACTACTAGAGAGAAAAAATAGAGTTTAGCCAGACCACTCATGTCACAGTCTTATGCTTGTTCAGTATCTAATCCATACCATGGCGCTTCATTTCTCCTGTATACTAAGCATATATTAAATACTTGATAAGTTAATTAAGGGGGTAGCAGATATTTTATATAAGGTGAAAGGGGCTATTCCAATAGAGTTTGAAGCAGTATCTTTCTCACAAATGAGACAATTACAGAATTCTATCTCTACTATGTACCATATATACATGTGATACATGGGTGTGTGTGCACAAACAAGAACACACCCTAGAGGCATCCCTTTAAAGGAGACTAGATTTATAGAATAGATAAAGGACACAAAACAGTGGAAGATACATATAAAATGTTAATCTAAGGAGATCGTGGGTCATTTATTTTGATACTTTTTTTGTGGACGTACATATGGGCGGTGCATATGAGTGTGTAGGACTGCACACACATGTATGTATGTGCATGTAAGCCAAAAGTCAACATAGGTTTCATTTGTTGTGTGTGGCAGTCTCTCAATGAGATCTGGGGTTTTGTGATTCTATTAAGATGGATACCCAGGGACTCCAGAAACTTGCTTATCTCTTTTCTTCCACACCTCCCATACACATACTTTAACCACTGGTATGGGTCGTCACACCTAGTTTTGATGTGAATGTCAAAGACATTAACGAATTCATGACTATGTGCCAAGTATGTTATCAGCTGAGCCATCTCCCCAGACCTATCTGTGTTTGCTTTTAATTTCCATCACACAAATAATTACCTCCTTCTTAAATTTTCATCAAATCTTTGTCTATTTTTTTCTCCTCTGCTCTTGTGACACTCCTTTACTCACTGGCTCTGCTTAAGGTGTCTGAGGACTATGAGTAGACTAGGCCATTAGGGGAGAAGGAGTTCCTCTGTTTGGGAAAACATATTTCTCACCCTTCAGTAAATGCTGCCAAAGCCCAGCAGGCAAACACACCCCAGGCTGTATGCTGAACACAAGTCAGATGCTCTTCCATAGACATTTAGGCTTGGCTTCCTTCCCTTGGCTATTAAGCTCTCTTCCCACAGAATTACTACATGCCTGAGGTTTCTAAAACCCTTTGTGTAGATTTCAAACAGTTATTGTGCAGGATCCAAATTTTGACCTTGGTTAAGCAAGCTTCAAATCCTTCCAACCCTGCCCCTGGCAATAAAGCTCCAAGGGCATACAACAAAAGCACAAGATAAGAATATCCTCACCAGCTTGGTGATCACTGGGTCCAGGCCACTCACAGGGCAAACTCCCCACGAAGCGGCTCATTTCATCATCTTCATTAACACTCTGGGTCAGACACCAGAGTCACCCTTATTAATCTTAGTTAACAGATAAAGACATGATAGCTTAAACAAATAAGAAATGTGTTCGAAGTTTTCAACCATGAGAAAGCCAGGTTTGAAAGCATGACAGCAAACTCTACCTTTGGCAAGGACAAAGGCAAATGATGAAGGGAAAAGAGAGAGACCGAGACCCATAAATACACACTTGTTCTCATACCAGAGGAAAGTGAGAAGTCAAAGATAGTTTCCTACACACAAACAGGCAAGCACACAATCTGAACTGCGAGGAGAAATTGAAATAGTAAAGGACAGGGCAGGAAGGCTTCCCTGCCTTGTCCTGGGTGGTAGAATCAGTAGAGATGCATTGTAGAGCAGAGAGAACTCTGTCTCAAAGTGAGGAGCCAAGGCTAAGAAAACCAGCAACGTCAGGTTGTCTCCTTAGCTAGGGCAATGGTGTACAGGCGATACTCTGTCGTCTATGGGTCTATAGGTGTCAGAACTCAAGATATCAATTTATGAATATTATGATTGCTTGTAGAGAGCTTGACTTAAAAAAAGCGGATGGAGACCTCGTAGAAAGGAAGGTGCTCAGAGTGAGCTTCTCCACATGTGACTGCAGAGGGCGGTGAGAAAGGAGTTTAGAGGAAAACCCAGAGAACAAACTGTCATTACAACACTAGCAGTGGGAGGCCTGTCATGAAAGAGAAGGGAGAAAGGCATGACAGTTTCCTGGGGCAGTTTACTTAGGAAGGCATTCTAGCCAAATGGACCAAAATCAATGTAGGGATCGATAATGACTAGTCCTGAAAAGCCCCCTGGCAGGAACCAAATAAGTCCTCTTTTCTCCCCCTTCACTGTCATGCCTCCCATCCAATCATTCCAACATGAAATTCTCTACATCAGATTATCTGCACATTTTGCCTGAATAAAGTCATATATTTTTTTAAATTTTGTGTTGTTTATTGGAAAATGTATGAACCCTTGGATAATTACATAAATCATGGATATAGTGATATACCTAAAATTATGCCTTTATGTGAGATTATATATATATATATATATATATATATATATATATATATATATAATGTATTTTCTGATAAAGTGTGTATGTGTGTGTCTGTGTAGATGATAAATGAATAAATGATATATATGTGTATATTTGTGTGTGTATGTGTGTATTGAGAATCAATTCATTTTACCCTGAGGATTGTCATAGAAATGAACCTAGAAGACTATGTCATCTGGTTCTTGAGAATGATTACTACACTACACTACACTACACTACACTACACTACACTACACATAAAGCCCACTGAATTTACATATGTGTACATGTCTCTCATTTGCTCTATCTTTACAACAATTGGATATGTGCAGTGCAATAATGCAGTGTCATTCAATTTTCACCCTGATACTGCTAATTTTTACCAGATTTCAAATGAAATTTAATAAATAACGTACCCAAATGGAATAGTATTCTGACCAAACACACCCTGGGGGTTACTGGTTCTAGCACCTTAGATTGTACATTTTGACTTCGTAATGATATTTGTTTATTTCAAAGGAAAAAGTTAAAATATTTTCTCAATCTGTTTAATAACATCAATATTGCTGGGAGCCAAACTCAGGAAATTACCTGTTGTCCTAGAAAGTCTAGTCAGTACAAGGTTAAGAGAGGATGTTCACAGGTCTCAGGTCCCAGGAACTTAAAGAATGTCTGGCATTTCCTTGGAGCTGGTTATGACAGTGGGGTGGTCTAGGGCAATAAGGATATGACAGTGGGATGGTCTAGGGCAATTAGGATATGACACTGGGATGGTCTAGGGCAATAAGGATATGACAGTGGACTGGTCTTAGACAATAAGGATTCCATAGTAGGATAGCCCTAAGCAATGACCCTTGCCCAAACTTCCTGGTTTGCTGTGTTTTTATAACCTGCCCCCAAAATTCAAGTTTCAGAGCTCGATCAGAACCCAGACTTGCTCTCATTCTTTGTGTCTCTTGTCCTTTCATTCGTTCGCCTCCTTCCCTAAGGTCTCCGAATCCCCGTGGGCCGGGGCACAATATATCTTGACCGTGATTAAAAAATTAAAGTATTATAAATGGAACATGATTAGTATTCTTTGTTTTTATTTTTATTTTATGCATATTGGTATTTTGTATGTATGTATACTCATGGAGTACATGCTTACCTGGTGACCATGGAATCTAGAAGAGGGGATAAAATCTCTGAACCTAGAATCACATATGTTTTTGAGCATCCATATTGGTGCCAGAAACTGAGTCCAGGTCCGCTGTGAGAGCAGCACGTAATCTTAACAACTGAGATATTTCACTAGTCCCATGGTTGTTTTTATATCCAATTTGTCTATCCTATGTAAACATGTTACTGGCTGATTTATAACACTGGAAGAAAACTACCATGATGAATTTCTTTCAAAATCTTTTATACAAGTAACAACAGAATCTAGTTCACATCACAGCTAAAGGTATCCCAAACTGATAAGTAGATATGTGTGTGTTTGTTTGTATATGAGAAATAGATGATAGATAGGTAGGTAGGTAGGTAGGTAGGTAGGTAGGTAGGTAGAAAGATAGATAGATAGATAGATAGATAGATAGATAGATAGATAGATAGACAGACAGACAGACAGACAGACAGACAGACAGACAGACAGATGCATGTTTATACTTCTTTAGTTTTGTGCTTTGTATTTGATAATAAGGCAGGCTGGGCATATGATCTTATCTATGTAAACTGAAACCCCATAAATGTGTCTGTGAAGCTTATGTGCCCTGAAAAGAAAACACATATCAGAACTGTTTGTCCACCTGAGAGGTGAAGAAGGTAGGGTACCACATTTCCAACAATTGAACACCATAAACAATGTAAAGCCCCCTGATGACTTTAGTAGATGTGGTAAAATATATCCTCAGAGAAACCAAATACACCAGAAAACAAACCACTTTAATGCAGGCATAAACTGGATGGAATGGCTGAATAATGCCTCTCTCTAAGACTTATAGGGGTACCAAGACTATGTTGGATGCTATTAGTCATTGCAAACATTACTATGATTACAGGTCTGTCCTTGGTTCCATCTAGGATGTTTCTGAATTCTGAAAAGAGATAAACCTGGTGCTTGTCTCATCTATATTCTCACCACCTTTTCCCACAGCTCCCCAATCTTCTTCTTTCCTTACACCCAGTCTCTAAGACAGGGAGATTTCTCTGCCATTGGGAATAACATTTCTGTTATGCTTTAGGCTCAATTTATTCATTTCTCCAGTCATTCATTTATTCATCTGTTTCATATCTATGCCCCCAAAAACATTATAGCATTGAGAAGAATTCTATAATGACTTGACAGACCACTTCTACTATAAAAACTCCGAAAGAGATCAACCTTCCTTCGTGTAAATCTGCAGGTCAGGATTATAAATTCAGTGTGTGGAGATTTTGCATTTGTTGAAATAAAATAATAAAGAGGATAATGGAAATTATGGTGCAGATTCTGGACTCGGCAAAATATGTTTGAGTAACAGAAAAGAGTTCTTGCTTAGGCTGCAACTAGATTTAACAAATATGCATTTCTGTTTTAGTTAAAAAGATTTTTTCAAAAAAATTAATATTATTCATGATTATTTATTTGCTCCCTGAGCCATTACTTTTGGTTCTGGCCATGAAGTAGGCCAAAATTCTCCAAGTATATGATGAGATATGGCCAATTGTGAGACAGAAGCCTACCCTAAGTCATTTCACCTAAGCTCAGTTTCTCTCTTCCACCCCTGCTCCAAGTTAAGCACACACTGGGTCACAGATAAGAACTGTAGGAATGTTAATAATGAGGTGGGGCCAACAGATCCAGCAACTGGAGTCAGAAGTAACTAGTGCTAACTAGCCACACACACAAGTAGAATGAATGGAAAAAGTTCATATAACCACTCCCAAAAAGACTGGATAGATAGGCTCAGAATGGCCTATCAGAATTATGTCATTGAGAGAGAGCCATGACGAGCTATCTATTTCAGAGGCTTTAGAGTGAGGGTGTACCCTCACGCTAATGTACTCTAAATGTTGCTAATTTCTATTGCTATGATTCCACCAATCTGTTGTGGCAAGAAGTGAGAAGCAAATGCCAAGACAGTGGCAAGCAACACAGAAATAAGTCCTTTAAGCAATTTAACCTTTAGGCAATCTTAACTTTTATTATTCCTTATTTTTTTTCTCTTCATGATTCTTTAAAATCTTTTGTAGCAATTCCTTGTATGAAAATGAACCTTTCCAAGTACTTCTTTCTTTCTAGCTGCCTTGGGTTGGTGTTTTGCATTTATTTTCCTATAACAAATAGGGAGATGGAAACGTCTCATCATCCAGTTTTTTTCAACAATAATCCTTTCTATCCTTTGCTCATTACTGGATTTTTTTTTTAAAAAAAACAAAAAAACAAAAAAAACAAATTAAGTACATCGGCTCTTTCCCACTTCCGTGTAGTCTTTCTCTAATCTCGTATGATTTGCATCCTCAAAGGTACATGTTCAGAAGCACCTCTACTCCCTTCTTCAGTTCCATTCTCGTTCTCACATAGCTCTCATCTTTTCCAACAGCACTTGGTGTTGTTTATAATGTGCTGCTACTTTTTATTTGAAGCATCACCTATACTTACGGGTTGTTCTGGGCCATTTTAAAATTCCCCTTTTGCTTGGCTATCTCCATCACAGAAAGTGCACATTCAGAAAGAGTGTGAAATTTTACTAGACTGGTGCATTTAGGACTGGAAGGAGTATTTATCTAATTGCAGATCTCCAACATGCCATGATTCCATTGTGTCTTGATAGTGCTGCTGCCGAGATCACCATAATTTCCTGACAATCACAGGAGAAAGGGCTCAACCAGGTCAGAACTCCAAATATAAAGCTTTGTTATCTAGCAGAGCAGATGGTGAAATTTGCCGGTTTCTCTAGGAAAAGAGCCCCATCTGCCCATTTGTTTTGGCAGCTTTCAGTGTGACAGGGAGAGACTGATAATAAGAAAGGATCTTTATTTGCCCTAGGTTTGATCTTGGGTTCTGATCTGACTACCTCAATGAGACAGACCCAATTGCTGTAAGCCTTTGAGTAATGAATGTGTAGCCAAGAATAGCAGGTCACTTATGTGTTTCTCACTACCCTGCTTTGAGCTAAAGGCCTACCCCTGTCCTCTTCTCTTCCGGGTCTATTTTGCCTGTCATTGGTCCTAAAGGTAACAGTGTCTGAGTATTCAGTAGTTCTGTTCTCCTTCCACTGCTCTCCTCTCAAGTTCCTTATTAAACATTTCAGAATGGGTGACTCCAAATCTCTCCCTCAAGACCCTGTTCTCTGTTGCCTAGCAGCTTGAAGACCATCTTCTTTCAAGCATTGCTAAATATGCTACCTTTTGTTCAGCCTTAGCAGTTAGAGGGCACCTGCAATTCCATTTGATGGTGAACTATACAGGAATATATTTAATGAAATGAATGAGTCTTCACTGGTTTCTCGTTGCCTTATCAGGAACATGAGTGCTGCATGCTTTGATACATTCTGTGAAGGAAGTTCTGGATTAAGAACATAAATGTGAAACAAAACTCATGCTCATTTCTCAGCATCCATAAGCAACACCTTATCATTTCACTATTATCACTCCACAGAGAAGGAAAAGAGATGTTAAAATCACATGTGTGTGGATCTTTATTCAGCCATTGAAGTGAATATAGGCTTGAAGTGGACTTTTTAGTTTCTTTGAGCCTTTCTAATGGTAAAAGTTAAAATATATACATAAAAAGAAAAAATACAGAAATGTTTTGCTGAATATTAATTGTAAGTATTGCATAGTGTTATAAAATGTCCCAAGTCTATCCATCCATATATTCACTCCCTTTAATTTTATCTCTTCTACTTTCTCTAAAAAATATGCTGCCAACATTATTTAACCCTTGCAGAAATGTCAGGAGGTAGGCAATTTTACACCTCTACTTTACAGGTAAAGAAGTCAAGAAACACAAGTGACTTTTAACTCCAAAAATAAGTTCTACATGATATTGGGCTAGAGCCCATACAATAAACTATCTATGCTCTTACCTAGCAATCTTCTGGAGAAGATCATTTATAGGTCCATATATTATATAACATGTTAAGCCACAGGGCTCTGTGAACCTATGGAAGGTGCTGTTGCTGAAACAATAGACAAATGTGTTTACCTGTCCAAGTCTGCCCTCCTCTCCCCTTGCCAAGCTATTTCAGAAGAAAATGTCTATCTGCATCAATGACAAGTGGACTGAACTAAATACATATTCATATGTATTTATTTTCGATGGTGGAATGATAGTATTTGTGATGCAGAGCCCCCTTGTGTTATAGGTGAGCGCTTTCCCACTGCCCTGTAACAAATACCCGTTGACTTGAAAATTAAGATGTAGTAAGGAAAACCTGCTCAGACATATGTTTTCAAAAACATGAAAAGCATGGCATGAAAGGAGAATTTTCAGATAAGGAAAAATGAGCAATACAAGTAATTCAATGAAAGCATGCTTCACTGAAAACTCTGAGTCAACATCTTAGAACCACGTAATAATTTCTTTATTAGAAAAGAAAATACATAAGGGAGAAGCTTGTAATGTTAATTGTGGTTGAAGTGGTTGCAATTGATAAAAAGGAACTAATCAGAAATGTTTGGATGTGTTGTAGAAGAGTTACAAAATGAATTATAATTGCAGGTGTGGATAGAAATTAATGCATTATAAACAGCCTGTAGAGGGTGAATAATTGTTTTCTCACTCGGAGAAAGTCATATCTATAACTATAATACTAATTGAAGAAAGTCGAATGCACACTGGAAGTTGATGGATGGAAAAACTGGATAGAAGAAATCAAATACATAGGTTACATGAGGACTTAATATCACTAATTACCTAGGCCAAACTTCGGGAGAAAATCATGTACAAAGTATATCTTAGAAGTGATAGGACTACCTCTAACAGTAAGACTAACTGTTCAAATAAAGTACATTATTGAAGATAAAACATCTAAAAGTGAGGAGGATTTTTCCGTATTGGTTAGGTTACACAGACTATGACTGCTCAGAGTTCCATTTTATTACAACTATGTTCTCTCACTGAGAGATATGATATATCCCACAGAGTTTAATCATAGTTAAAAAGACATTTAAAGGAAAAATTCTAAATAAATGGTCACATATGCTTTGTGTGTATGTGTCTGTGTGTATGTGTGTGCATGTGCATGTGTATATGTATATGTGTGTGCACACATGTGCATGTGTGTGTGTGTGCTAGTGAGTGTGCATGTACATGTGCGAATGTACATGTGCTTGTGTGTGCATGTCTATGTGTGTGTGTGTATGTGTGTGTGTGTGTGTGTGTGTGTGTACCAATAATTAGTGTTAAGCTGAGACAACCCAGTGGTGTGCATCCTGAAAAAGAAATGAGAACTTGGAAGAAATATTTCTAAACAAAGAGCTAATGCAAGACCTTCTCACAAGACCATATGACATATGTTAGCTAGATGATGACAGACAGGGAGGTCAAGCTAACAGGAGAGACTCTTGTTCTGTCTGGCAATCATTAACATTCTCACAAGAATAAGGCAAGAGAAACTGACATAAAGGATTCTGACATTTAGCCACCTGGCAAAAGAAAGGAAATGTCATTCCACACTCTGAGTTTATCTGTGTATGAAAATCTTGATGTAGAAATCTTGGAGGTGTTTTTGATTCCTCTACCCAGGTGGGTATCTTTGTTAAAGATCCTAGTTGGGGTTGGGGGTGCTCTGCACTTAACACTTCCAGAGGTCCAGAGTTCAATTCCCAGCAACCACATGGTGACTCAGAGCCATCTGTAATGGGATCTGAAGCCTTCTTCTGGTGAAAAAAAAAAAAATCCTCCTGAATGTATCAAGGAAATCTGAGAGGTGAGAGGCATCACCAAGAAATAATAATGAAACTTTCTTTATTTGTGTGGAAATCTAGAACATTAATTTCATAAATTGCTGATGACACACGCTGTGCTGTTGTTCAGTATTAACGTTTTAGTATTAACATTTAGGAAATAATATGAAATCCCTTAGAAATCTTTCCCTAAGATAGGAGTTATAGGTAAATTAAGTAAGAGTAGCACAGGGATTTTGTATGTTCAGAAGTTTACCAGGTAGCCTCAGAAATACCCAATCAAGGGTTGTGAGAATTGCTGGTCTGATCTTGTTTCAGTCTTTCATCTCTATGACAGAATACCTGAACAAGCAGACTGGCTGCCAGATTAAGAGGATCCAGCCTACAGTGAGTTGGCTGAACTGTTTCTATGTCCTTGTCAGTTAGAAGACAAGGTAAAACACTGGAGAAAGGCTGCTTACCTCAGGGCAGAGGAAGAATAGCGGGGAGGAGAAGGGTCCAGGAATAAAATACACCAACCAAAGACACACACTCAAAGATCCACTTCTCCAAGCAAGCCCACAAATGAAGGTGTTTTAATCACCTCCCATTAGTATCAGAACCTAGAGTGCAAGCCCTCAGTGTATGAGCTGTTGTAGGGAACTGTTCATCTCCAAGATATACAATCTTTAGTCAGACTTAGCAGAGAATAATATGAAGATGCTTTTCAATATGTTACTAGAGAGATTCTGATGAGGGGCATAAGGCAAAAGAGGTCAAAGGTCACTAGGAGGTAACCTTATTTTATAATCTGATCTGATAAGATGTTGGATATTTTCTTAAAAAGTTATTTGGGACAAATACCACAAAAGTAAGAAAAGTACAGTAGAAATCTGAAATTTAAGGTTGATGTTACATGTTTTGAATCTTTCTTAACCACTTCCTGTGAATTAAGACCCTATACTAAGTAGACTTTAATGAATTTATACAGAATTGACCTGGAAGACTTAAATGCTACTTGAACTGAGTCTACATGTACTAGGGCTACCATGGGTGTCACAAGTTGGAATTTATATAAATGCCATAAAAGCACGTGGTTGTATATGACAGGCCTCCTCCTTCTTTGTTCCAAAGTCATTTTACCATTGTTTTGTATGTTTAAAAGCACTGGGAGCTATGAAGTAGAACTATCATATCTTGAGTGTCTATATTGTTTATTGCTACACAGATTAACAAAGTGGATGCTTGTCAGGCCTAACACGAGGTCTAATCTCCATTCCACCTTCACCCTTCAGTCAGTACACTGGTGGTGGAGGGCATGATGAACAGGCCCTAGAGAGATTTACATACTAATGAGGTACCTGAAGGCCAGAGGGTGGAGCCAATTAAACATTCCTCCCCAGCCCCTCCCCCTTCTCCTCCCTATTTAACTCAGGTCCGCTCTGGGTTTTGTGGGGTGTGTATCCAGATCCATCCACCATCTGATATGTCAATAAACCGGTTTTGAAAACCCAAGGACTTCCTTGTGTGTTGGGGCCACGCCGTGAGGGACCATGAGGAATGGTGGAGAGGCCTTTAGTTAATGAGCAGCCGGGCCCAACTTCCAGCTGGAGGAACCCAGAGCATTCCCAGCCGACTACCCACAGCATTGAGGGAGGAACCCTGGGATCCCCAGTCATATTTTTTCCTACAGATGCTGGCAGAGTTATGAAGTCTGGACTGGGAATTTTTAAAATGTAGATTTACAAATTTAACATTGAGACCAAGCAGCATTTCAGTTCTCTCCCAAGGGAGACTAAACACTCCTCTTTTGTTCTTTGAATTCTTATGGACTTAACTTTAAAAGGTATAAATAAATAGTATTTAATGAAATCCATTGGATTTCAAGCACATTTGGAAAATTTATCAATACTGTGGCTCAGAAATGTAGTTAAGGGATCTGAGAGGTAACCAAACATGATACCCTTGGCTGTGTACACAGAGAGACCATGGGGTCTGGGAAAACCAATGGTACCCCAGATTATAATAAAAGACAAACTGGGCATATCTCCCCTCTTGCATTCCGGAAATGCAGATGAAGGTTAAACTGTGTTCCCTAGTTGGTTGTTAGTGGTTACTACCACTTCTATCAGCTTTCTCTGCAACTCCTACTGTTTAAATTTTAACTTGTTTATCTTTAAAGATTTCTCCACTGCTCACAGAATATCTGTCTTCCATCACTTTCAAACAGATGTTCTTGTTTTTGAATTTTGCACATAATTATTCCTACCAAAGTGAATTATTAAGAACTTTTCTTTCTCTCTCTCTTTCTCCAGGTTTCCCCATCCCCCTTTCCTTTAATTCTCTACCCCTCTGTCTGTCTGTTTCTCTGTGTCTGTCACAACATACATACACACAGACACGAGTGCAAACACATGTACACATACATGTAACTGTCCTTCCCTCTTTCCTTCCTTCAGTCTAAATTACTGAGAGCTCACACACACCTTTTCTTGTTAATGAAACAAAAGTAAACATACATATAGACAGAAATGAACCTAGACTTTAACAACAATGAAAAAGAAAATACATAATACTAGTCAGTGTGCTATTATTACAGAACAAAAACAACAACAGTGTCTGGCAGTACAGACTATTCAGTGAGTCAGATCCTGGGTTCCATTTCCAGCACCAGCAGCACCTCAACCAATGTAACTAAAAGAAAAATGGTTGGTAGAGATATGGAAATCCATTTCACTATCTGGGAGAATGCAAGTGCATAATAGCTAAGAAAGATACAGAAATACCTCAAAAATTATAAATACAACTAATATACGATCTAACTAACCAATTAAAAGGACATTTATCCAAATATAGTAAAATAAGAATATCAAAAAATCTATATTTACTCATATTTACTCGAGTACCATTCACAAGATGCTGGGCATCTAAACAATCAAATATCCCTAATGGATTAATGGTTACAAACATGATTTATGTGGAACAAAAGTGATCCTAGGTCAATAAAGTACTTGTTAATCAAGCATGAGACCTGGAAATCCATCTCCAAAAGGAGATGACATAAAAAGGAGGGACTTAGTACACCATTTGCAATCCCAACTCTGGAGAAGCAGAGACTCAGGGATGGTTGAGGCTCACTAGTCATTCTAGTCTACATGCCAAGTTCCAGGTCAGTGAAAGACCCTGTCAAAAAGAAAAGAAGATAGAGGATTGACACCTGAGATTGTCCTCCCTCTCCTCTCCCTACTCTGTTACACACACATGCACACACACATACACACACACATATACATACTTGTTATCACACACATACTTGTGAACGTACACATATATACACAAGAAAGTGGCATATAAACAACAGTGTGCAATTCATCTCATAGTTGGTATATTTTGCATTATGTGGCAAGTATTTTGTTTTGCTCAATGTAATAAACCCCTCACAGGAAAACAGTATACGAGTTCACTTACATGAGGTATATAGAATACTGTGCCTCATAGAAAAAAAACAGAAACAAACAGTGGTTACCAGACTGTGGGAACAGGAAGAAACTTTGCTTATGCAACAGCTGTAAATCTAGATTATAAAAAATGAATAATTCCTAGAGATCTACTCTACCATGGTAACAAATAATCCTGTTTTAGACAAAACATATTTTCTAAGGCAGTGGGCCTCTTGTTAATTCTTTTAGAATAATAAAATGAAAAATGATGAAAAGGAAAAGAATATCTCTTTTCCTGCATTAGATTATTTATCTGGCTGGATGACATTTTATTGTTTCTTAAACTATCTCTGTTTCTTAGCAATTCTTCCAAAGAATTTGTAAGACTTCTGTAAGGCTTAGATAAATAGAAAAAGATTTAACAGTGAAGAGAGAGAGAGAGAGAAAGAGAGAGAGAGAGAGAGAGAGAGAGAGAGAGAGAGAGAGAGAAAGAAATTTTAAAATCAAAGACCGTAAGTACAGCTTAATGGAAAATGTTCATGTAAAATTCTTTCCTATTGCTTATAGTTTCCAATGCACATGCATCTAGAAATTATTTGTTCTTGAGAATATCCAAAATAAATTTCCTTGGATTTTTTATTTATTTTTATTGATGTATATTACTGTTTATTGAAAGTCTGAAAGTTTGTATGTATAACACATGTATTATTAGTTCCCAAGGAGGCCAGAAAAGGGTGTGGATGCCCTGGACCTAATGCAACAGACGATTGTGAGCTGCCACGCAGAGCTGGGAACCACATCCAGGTCTCCACAACAGCAGCCAGTGCTTCTAATCACTGGGCTGCCCCTGACGCCTCGGGGTCTCGGGTTCTATATTACTGGAAGGTGATCTTGACTTTTACTTTATGTGCAGCATTAATACACCATTCATTTTGGAATATCTGCAGTACTTTATTTTTCTAGTTAGGTTGTTACTTTCCCACTGTTATTTTGTATGAACATGAACACTGTACTCAACCTTTCCCTGGAAATAACACTATGGATTTTTCTGTTAGCTAAAGATATCTTTTATATATTTTTGTCATAAAAAACTACAGGTAAGTGTTGTTTCAAGAAGTGTCACTAGGGGGCACTTTGTAAAAAATTCTCGCTGCAGAAAAAGCAGCTTTTCCCTAAATGGTTCTTAAATAGCTCAAATCTCCCACGGTCTAATTTATAGCGAAGGGAGAATTTACGTCCTTTAGGGCATAATGCATTATACCAAGAAATAATTAACATGGAAAGAAATGCATATAAATCTGCTTAAGTTAGCAAATTGTGTAAAGTAAAATAATCCTATATAAACAATGACCTACAAAACAAGACGGTGTGTTGGGATTCAGAATTAGAATATTAGCATGCACAAGTGAGATTTAACCCCAGAGAACCTACACGGTGGTTTGCCACATTTACTTAGGAAAAGAATTGTGCTGGGAGAGCATTACTCTAAGAATCAAACAAAGGAGCGTGAGTCTTGGTTTAAAATGTGGTTAAAACACACACGGGCATTCTATTATAATTGTAGTGAGCTTATTTCCAAATATTAAAATTCAAAAGCTTATTACCTGGCCAATAAATCCTCTTTATCCTCAAGCAGCAGCTACCCCTAGAGTGGATTGTTGGGGAACATTCCCGATGCTTCTTTTCATGGCTAATCTGCCTTCAATTCAACTGCGTAAGACAGTCTGGTTCCAAAGGAAGCCCTTGCAGAGGCTTTCACATAACTGAGAGTATCTGTGACATCTTCAGGGTCACCCCTGAGTCGCTAAGTTGTACATTTGAACCGCTCTAAAATCCAGCTTGCAATTGATGTCCACCCACACCTAGGGTTAGGACAATGCTGAGCATGCTTCAATGGTGTACTGAGTGGTGTACCAAATAACCAAGGATGCCAATTTTATCCAGTGATTCTCAAATATTCTAATGTACTTGAAATCACCTAGAATCTTATTAACATACAGACTGTGGCTCACAGGACCTGAGAGGAGAACATGACCTTGGAGTCTTCAAGAAGCCAAGGAGATGCTGCTATGGACATCATGGGCACTATACTTTACAATGCCAAGCAATATTCCTGGGCACAAACTTATTCATATATTTCATTTCTAGTGAGTGACGGAGCTGTACATCACACCCTTTAGTTGCATGTCTTTGATCAGAAATTGTTAATATATTATATATAAGTGATAAACCAAATAATGATTAAACAATAAGTCAAGATGATATTGATTGTATGGTTTGATTGATCCCAAACTACCCAGATGATTTAGTTTTCAGACCATGAAGAAGAGCATACACTAAATAAGCCTTTGAACAAACATTTAAAGATCCCCAAACTTGGCTCTATAAATGGTGAATACAGAAAAACAAAACAACATTTACTTCTGAAGTCATGTTAATTGAAATCTGATGACAGCTTCCTCAAAATTTAAAAGACTTACTTTTTAAAAATCGGGGCAGGGGGACAAAATCAATTCAGTTTCTTGACAAATGCTCATATTTTCAGAATATATTAGATTTCCCAATTATCTTTCCTAATTCCTGGTATGCAAGAAGATAGCTATTTTAACAAATGAGACGACTGTGTGCACAAAGTTAAGAAACACACCCAGTAAATAGCCTTCATAATGTCAAAAATAAGGTGTGATTCCCACTCAGTCCAAATTCTTATCAATCATTTGGGACAGTTAGATGGGGAAAATATTAACCTAGATGATGTAACAAAACCTCAGAAATTGATTGGTAGTGGGGACAACCTTGATATTTGTCATGATCGGGTAAAAACGAAAGCATGAATCCAAGTCTTAAACACTAGTAAGAACTTGGAATGCTCTTAGAAATACATTCCCAGCACCAAAAATAAGCTACTAAGAATCTTAAGATGGTACAAACAAGAAGGTAAGTAATGAATGGGTCATTCTTTGTGACTGGGTCTTGTTTGACCATCTGTCCTTACGTGAATAGACCATGTCTACAGGCCAACTCTAGCCAATGTTAGCAACTATATTGTAAAAATAGTATTGCAACTGACAGTACTGCAATGCTGCAGGATGCCAGAAGCTACTTTTTATGCTTCAGACATAACTGCACCTGATATTTTTGACATCAATATTAGTTCATAATATTTCACTATTATACATGTTCAGAAGCTTTATATATCTTGTCTAGGATCAAAATTGTGACCCAATTTTGGGAGATAAATTTTGAATTCATCTCTGTCTCATTCTAAAACTTTCCTCTTTAACTAACTTAATCCGATTAGTTTTTGACAATAAGCTAGTTTTGTTCAAAATTACTTCATTTTAGTTTAAAATTTACTTCAAAATTAGAACCTAAGGCTCAGGAAACATGAATATACTTAAAGGATAATTTAGTCTTTATGACATGGATCATATCTGTGGGTCAACTTAATAGTTCCTAGCTTCTCACTACCTCTGGACCCTAACGACAGCATACTTCTCATCACTGTATACACCTAGTAACTCCATCGTCCCTTGTAACACATGATTACACTATACCCCAATCGCCCTTACCTCTAGCAATGCTAAGGTTCTGAACCTTAAAACAAAACAAAAAACACTAGTGTAGAACTATTAGAGCCACAATTTCTTTGTGTAGAGAATACTTATTTACTCAAAAAAAATGAGGATATCATTTTTCTATAATTCAAAACCATATGCTTCTGAATAAGAAAGTTATCTTCATTTTAAATTAATTAATTTAAGTGTTTTAATAATGATGATTTCCCTGGGGGGGGGACCACCAATTATAGTACACCGAAATAATTTTCTTCTAAGTATAAACACTTTGATCCAGAGAAACAAAGAAGAGGGTATATTATCTACTAATAAAAAGTAAGGAGATATGTAAAAATACTCATTTAGTTTTAGATGAATTTCAGATTTTTCCTTTACTATGGCTCAACCTTGATAAAGTTATAAACTTGCATTTCTGTACAAACTTTGTCATTGCTTGCATCATGCTACATAGTCATTGGTGTTACTGTAAGCTTCCAATTAGGTTCAAATTCTGGTGGTAGAACTAATTTATCAGCACAGTCACCACCAGCAGCAGCATCCCCACCACCACTTTTACAGTTACATTTCATATAATGCCACCCCTATCATCCAGATGCACAAAGAGAATAAGACAAATGACTTCATCACCTTGTCTTTCGAATAAGCACTAGTTTCCTAGGACACGATTAATCACAGCTTCTGCTGTTTCCAGGGTGACTTGCCTCACCTCATTTATGAGGCTTATTTTGTAATTTTGCTCTGTTGGCTCTCCACATAGATTCCCAGGTGAACAGTCTTCTTTATGTGTTGGCTGGGAGCACAGAGCCTGGGACAGGGTAGATATTGATTAAAACTGAGCTGGTTTCAGCAAGATGGCTCAGCAGGTAAAGGTGTTTGCTGTCATTGCTCAAGAGCTGAGTTCAGTCTCACAATCTCACAAAACGGAAAGAGAGAACTGACCCCTGTAAATTCTCCTCTGACAACTATAAATGCCATGCCATGTACACACTAAGTGTCTGAATGCAAATTTTAAAGATGAATGATTGTGTCCACATATTCGAATATTGCTTTTAGTAAAAGGGCCAATTTAAACCGGACACACTGCTCAGTGGGAGCTGAAATCAAGAGCCAACTCTCAGTCTTAGCCACTGTTCATTACTGCTTTCTGCTGGGCTGAAAAATGTCATATTCTATAAAATGTATCAAGTCCTTATAATTAAAATGTCATTGAGCCCCCTACCAGACCATGTTATGCTAGCTTGGTATTTGAAAGCACTACAATTCATTATGCCAACTGCTGATAAAGTTCCAGGCTATGGGGCATCTGCCGAAAATGATGGGAAATAAAAAATCTGTCATTCCCTGAAAGGGAGTTGCTCTGCTACAAAAGCTGAATTCCAGGCAAGAACTCACCAGATGCTTTGTGGACTAAAGGATCGAGTTCTAGTTCCTTGGGGACTTGAGCAGATGGGACTCCCTGAGCCCAATCTGAAAGAGGAGGGTCTATGGCAGGATGTCTGGTTTCTGCCCCAATTGTTCTTTCCCTGGTCCTCGAGGCTACAATTTACAGAAGTTAACTCACTCTTAAGCAACATTCCAGCACAATGCTTCATGGAAGTCTAGAAAACACATCCAAATGTTTCCTGTGCGTTCCTCTTAGTGTACGTGGCTACATAATACAGAGAAGTATGGCAAGCGTTTTAGCTATGTAATTCTTTAGATGAGGAAGGCACATGATGACCAAAGTAGGAAAGGTGCTGCTCAACCATAAATCTTGCTTCTCTAAACTCCTGCAAATCTAGGCTGCCCTTTGCCTTTTTCCCTATAAAGATTCTTTAACTCTTATTTCATCTAATGTCAAGTTTATTAAAGCCCTGTAATTGGAGGAAAAGACACGAGAGAGCACTGTATTATGGACAGAATACAGAATTGAAACTAAGGGTAAGGGTCCTGTGGTTGAAGTCGTCAGGTTCTAACATTAGATGGTGACTGGATTCTGTTAGGTCAGTTATCTAACATATAAAATCACCATGTCTTTCTTAGTCTGATAGAGACAATATTAGTGTTTAACTACTGTCACACTCTGAATGTTATCATTGGATACAAGTATCAAAAAATGAGTATATGCTTCTGTTTGATTTCATTTGATAATGTCAATACTAAAGAAAAATATCAGAAACTTACTTTCTTCTCTCATAACTTACTGGTGCATAGGGACTAATGAATACCAAATGATCACACTCAATTTCATTACCTAAATGTAAATTATAGTTTTAGTGTCCCTTGTGTCTGCAGAAACATAACTGGTAGGAAATTCATGAGCTACTGTAGACAATGCAGGAAAGAAACATGTAAGTGCTTGATAACCACCCGTCTTTGCTCTGGAACTTGCCGGCTCCCTCCATCCTCATTTGTAACTGAGGGAAATCAGATAGTACATAAGAATTTGTAAAAAAATTCTTTTATAGTCCCACAAACATTTGCTTGAATTCAAAAATAAAATAAATAAGTAAACAAAGGATAGTGCTATATTCTGAGCTTAAAAGTTACATGGAGAAAACTTGGTTTTAGATCTGTAAATATACTGCAGGCCAATTTAGCTGCCATCTGAGCTAAACCAGACTCTCTGAAGCAGTAAACCGAGACTTGGTTCTTGGAAAGCAGCCCAAAGTCACTAGAGAGTCGTCATTTATTCTCAGAAAGATGAGCATAGAGGAAATTTAACCTGAATATATACTACGGTTATTGTAAGAAGGTACCTGATCCATGACCTCACTTGTTCCAGTTGAACCACCAAAATGACATCCAATGATCATCTGATCTAACATGGAAGTACTTACTATGGAAAGGAATCTGTAGCCATGATGGCACTCAGTGTATCAGGCAGGTCAAGCATAAGTGTCCATTAAGCTTCCTCTATATTTTCCTATAAGTAATTAATCATGCATGTATTAACAATACATCTTAAAATAGCTCATTTAACACTATTATCCAAATTAGCAGAATATTAACAAAAAATCATATGGTAATATAGGATGTGTGTGAGAAAGTCCTAGGAAAGGTAGAGAGGCAAAGAACAAGCCTTCCCTGCCTTCAAGGAAAAGCATGTGGGAGGTAGTATGAATGGACTGTAAAATGTTCCCAGGGAGCCTGCAGAAGACGAGCACGGAACTCGAGAGGAATGTAAGATGGGACCCGAGTACTGTGGTTGACAGACATCACTGAGCATCCCCTGCAGATTCCTGCCACTGCCGTTTCTCCAACATGTCAGAAAAAGAACATTATTTCAGAATAGGAAATGTAAGATCTATGTATGTATGTAAGAATGTAACCTAAAATGTAAGATCTATGGTGGATTTGGTTCTTGTATGTAGTGGTATCCATCTCTGTGCAGGAAGGCTACTGGAAGAGAATTAGAGCAGATGGGCTGACCAAGGACAGAATTAACCCTTACAATTTTAGGACATCCTCCATGGTCCAAAAGATGGAGGAACTGAGGGGTCTCTGTATAAAGAAAGCGCTTCCCTCAGCAGTGTGAAAGCCAGGGTGTGGCCTCTGTATCACTCAGAAGGGACCTGCCCCCCCCCACACACACACACACATACCCAACAACCCACTCCAACCTTCATTCAGGAATAGACCATTTTCTTTTGCAATGTGAGGAAAAATTCTTTTATAAAGCAGGATATTTCTTGAGCCTCTTACAGATTTCTAGCGATAAAGGTCTCCACGTGTAATTACAGGCAGAACTGGCCTAATTAGGTTGATGAAATTTTCAGTAGGGATTTAATTCCCTCTAGCATTTCACTCATTTCTTTTTTCTCAAGAATCTTTCCTTAGGCTCATTCCAAGCCATTCTTCGAGGCAGCATTTTAAATTACCTCACACAGGCACAGTCTGCACTGCAGTCACTGATTAGAAAGCCTCCAGCAGGCACACATGTCTGAAAACACACTTCAGATAAAGCCTTCTATGGTGGTTTATTCACACTCACAATCCTTTCCCTTTCTCTAGCTTCATTTCCTAACTGTGCTAAATAATGTCCACTCAGCAGGAGGGGAACAGATGTTGCAGAGTGTTTTGTGGACACAAAAGAAATTAAGAAATGTAAAATGCAGGCTGAGTTAAGGGCAAATAGGGTTGATGGAAAGAGCATCGGTCACTGGCTCCGATCCGTTCCTTATTACCCAGGTCCTCTTGGTCAAAATATTTGAGTAAAACATGAATTGGTGAGATTTTCACCTGTCTCTGGTGATTGAAAGCTGCCTCTGATGAGCAGGCTAAGAGGAAAGTACAGTACTCAAGACAATTCACTCCAAGTGCTCCACAAATGGACCCCAAACAGATGCCAAGCTAATTCTTTCTTTGTGGTTCTCAAACTTTCTCTATTTGTAACAGTTACTCAAACACACTTTAATAGAAAAAATAAGTTTAAAATTATCAAACATCCTTAGGAATTATACTTCCGCTTTAAATGATGCTTCCAAAAAATTGAAGACTATAAACAAGAATTCCTGCCAAAGAAGAATCTGTGAGGTTTTGCTGCAGGAAGGCTTCGAAGAGTCTTTCCCCCAGGCCTGTGTCTGTTTTTACAGGAGTGAGCAGTGTGAAATGCTACCTCATTGTTTACAATTTCCCTTTGCCTTTCCTAAAACCTATGTCTATGGTAGTCGTTTTCTCCAAAGACTTTTTGAATTGTTTGTGACTAAATTTAAATATGACACCAAATTATTTTCTCTGCAGCCTGTTCATGATTTCCTTTCATTTTAAACAAATTAATGTCTTACACATCATTATTTTATTTTGAAATTTAATGATCAGCCTATCAAAACTAACTTTCTTATTGTGTCCCAGTGGCTGAAAGTGCTCTCAGCTCTCGTCTGCTGTTATAAATTTCACAGAGGGATTAAGATATCACTAAAGAAAATTAAACAATAGTTTGCTTCAATATGTTGAAGAATTTTCTT